>NW_021163056.1:460000-495000 GCF_004324835.1 Dendronephthya gigantea | reverse complement strand
ACTTGATTACATATGCCAAAATACAAGTTGTACCAGACAAATTATTGTGTGTAAAGCATAGTTATTAATTACCTCTTTCAATATTGTCATCAGCATATGTTGGAGGAGAGATTGTCTCTTATTCATCTAAACACTTGATGAGCAAATGATTTTCCCCAACAGTGGTAAAGCCTACCGAATACCCACTGGTGTTCTTGAAGGTACCATTGAATTAATAAGTTTGGTGTATTTGAATTGTAATGTAAACCTTTAAAGTCTGCTTTGTGATGTAGTTTGTGGAAAAGTTAAACTCCACATGGCTATTTCCCATGCCTGATTAGCAAATTTTCCTGTTTATTCACAAGCTAACCACAAAGCAAACTTTTTATAGATGTCTGTATATATGGTATTCTATGAATGAACTATTCCACATTGATTTTGGAACTTTCTTACAATGGATGGATCCTGGACTATGTACATACACTACAAGATCTACTGAAACCTGTGTTAACCCATCAAAGTATGATTAAAATGAGTAAAATAGTCTGGCTTTGACAGAATAAAATAATCCAGATGACATAAGACAGAATAAAATAATCTGGCATAAGACAGGGCCAAAAAATAAAGTAGGGGAACATTTGGAAGCATTGCTACTTAATGGTTAAAGCTATTTACAATAGTTATTCATGAGGTTTTATTAGTGCTAAAGAAAATCTATAAACATACCCTCGTTATCAATAATTATGTATTCCTCATTTGAACAGGCTGTATTAAAAAGAAAAGTAAATTTACAAAACAAAATGTAAGGAAGACAAGCACTATACACAGACACTTATATCAGTACATAGTATTTTTAAATCTGGCTTTTTATAATTATTTTGTCGTATCAAGGTTATACTTTTCGCCCTTGATGAAGACTGAGATGAAACAGGTCTTCTTCTGTTTGGATATGTTCGCTCGCCAGTTTTGTTCCTTTGTATCACAATATCTCTGTTAAGAACTGGCCTCATCACCTTTGTCATCTTCGTTTTACTTCGATCTTCATTAACGAAGGCATTTATTTCGCTGATAACCGCTTGTAATTCTTCTTTGTTTGATACTTTCCTCTTTGTTTGATACTTTCTTCTTTTTACTCTTTTTAGAACACATAGTTTGTTTAGAAACTTCGAAAACCTGAATATATTTATCGCATACAAACAAAAAAATTTCCCGCTCAATCAATAGTATATGCGCTGATAGCCTGTGTATAGGCTTTTAATGCGTTGGTAACCTGGCCTCCATTGAGATAGATTGAGGTCTGAAATTGACTAACACAGTCATTTGCGGTTTAGATTACAATTAGTATATACAGTCATTTTCAGGAAGAGAGTGGGTTGGCATGGGAAAGTGCAAAAATGACTTGTGTTACCCACAACGACTTGAAAAGAATGCAAATGGCAACCCAGTAATGTTTTTTCATTTCCCTGGACCAATAAAGGGCAAAGAGAAGCGCTTGAGGTAGATTGATGCGTGTTGTTGTGGTGATAATTTTAACTGCACCAAGGACAGTTACATTTCCAGTCTTTATTTTGTTGGCGAGCAAAGACCCACAATAGAGAACCCTGATCCAATTCTAGCAACAAGTAAAGAGTTGGTAAGTTTTTATACTTCAATTGTGTATATTCATGAATTCCTTAGAATATGAATAAATATTCGTTTTACATTGTTTAGATGAAAATCTTAAGCAGGAAACAAAAGGCTTCCAAGGAAAGATCAGTTAACCGAAGCTTATTTTCGAAGTCTATGTTTAAGAAGCCTCGTCCATCCGAAGAGAATGCCAAAACATTGCTTACACTTTCAACAAGCCAGACCGGCAAGAGTATAGATAAAATCTCTGCGGCTGAAACACTTTCTTGCCTTCCTGAATATATCAACAAGTCTGCCACTACAAATATGGACGTATTAAAAGAGAAAACACCGCCTTTAGAAGACCAGCAATCTCCATGTGTTACAAAATCTCTTGTTCAAGCGACTCAGGTAGTATAACTATATTTGCGACCATATCCATACACATAAAAAGTATAAATATATAATATACTATTTAAAATTCACAGACGACTATCGAATACAACAATCTCAGTGCCTACAATGACCGCATGCTTCTCAACAAATCACAGTTACAAAGACAGTTGTTTTTGGCAAATGTTCAAGATCCCAAAAAAATCATGCATTACACTGGTAAGTTGTCGATCAAAGCTGTCGAAACACTATTTTGCAATATACCTGTATATAGTGTCCACAGTCCAAATAATAGACTGTTTGAATTATGTATAGGCATGAGCAGAGAATGCTTTGAAGCAGTGTTTGATCTTATCAAAGCAAAGGCCAGAAAGTTGTATTTATGGAAAGGAAAAGCCAAATAAAAAAAAGTAGAAATTAAAAACAAATATTTTCAGGTATTAAATATTTTGTTACCAAAAACATGTAAAATGTGTTATGGTAAAGTTGGTTAAAATATGCAGGGTAAATGGATGGGTGGGGAAATTGAATAAACACAAAATATGCAATTTAGCATTTTTCCTCTTGTAGCAAAAGCACAATCATACTAAGCTGACCACAAGAGAGAAATTTCTGTTTACGTAGAAATACCAGTATTATCATGTTATCTGATATTTTTGGCATTTCTCCTGGAACAGGCAGTAACTTATTCATCACATGGGTACTATTCTTGGCTAAAGAATTGAAATTCCTCCTTCAGATACGACAACTAAGGATTTAGAAGGAATCAAAAAACCAAATGAACTTCAGAGCATAGAAAATCTCAGAGTTATTATTGATTGCACAGAGTTCTACATCCAAAAACCCAGTCAACCATCAAGTCAGAGATCAACACACAGCGAATACAAATCATCAAGTACATTCAAATTACTTGTCTCAATATCACCAATAGCTCACTTCAATTTTCTTTCTAACCTCTTTACTGGAAGTATAAGCGACAAAGAAACTGTTAAAGCAAGTGGTTTTTTAGACCATTTTGAACCTGGAGATGTTGTCATGGCAGATAAAGGTTTCAATATTCAGGACCTTTTGGCTCTTCATGAAACCAGATTGGTGGCCTCACCACTTATGAGGAGGGGTAATGTTCTGGCTCATCCACTGCCACAAGACGTATTGCCAAAGTTAGTGTGCATTGTTGAGCGCATGATCAGAAAAGTTAAAGTGCTTCATGATATTGAAACAAGTTATTCCCTTAACAATGAAGGGCTATGTTGACTCAATTATAACAGTTTGCACAGCACTTGTAAATTTACAACCAAGCATTATACAAGATTCAGATTATAATGAGAACAAGTGAAATCTATCAATCCTGCTAATATTAATAAATTTTAAAAATGATCTATATTAATATACTTTAATCCATTACACAATCTCATTTTAAGTACACTATTTGTCAAGGCTTTCCTATTACTAAGCAATTCTTGGAAAATAATGCAATATCGTTTCCTAATGCATTTGATTGCTCTTAAGTTCTTATTATTTTACTCTGTATGCCCACATGATTTTTCATATCAGTATTAGGGTACTGCTTGTTAATGGGTTAAAGTAATATGAATGTTTATTTGTTCTTAAATTTGTCCATTTCACTAAGAAATGTCAGGTATCTCTTTAGTCAAGTACGGGTCTCTTCAGCAACTACATCACTGAACCAATGATGCTCACTGTCCACATAAGAGTTAAGATTTTCTTCATATTTTGATACTTCCTTATAAAATATTACAATAACATTAAAAACAACAAAAGGGGAGGGGGGGGGCATTGAGAAAGCATTAAACAACATTTGATTAGGTTGTTTTACATTAAAAGTCATTTATCTCAAAGAAGTTATTCAGAAAGAGATGCAAGTAAATGCCACAATTATTGCTGTGAGGTGGTTGCTGTGGAACCTAGGAGGTGTTATTAATAATTTCAATGACAGAATTTAAAGTTGATAAAAATATAATACTTTCAAATACATTATACCTTCAACAAATGGCAAGTTAACTTGTTATGTTTCTTTGGCCTCCCTGATATAGTACACAGATAATCTAGGTAACTAAGGTTATATTACAGTAAGACATACTGTATGTATATTCTCAACATTATGTAATAATAATATAGTCTCAAAAAGTTAATGTAGCTGACCTGTAAATAAGACTAATTTCAGCTCTCTTTTGCTCGGACATCGACCTTGATATTCTGGCAGTATGTGTGTTTTCTTTTACTCTTTTTATTTGATGGAAGTTTACATTTTTCGATAACCAAATCTTCAACTTTGCTTGGTTTTGTGCTTCCTGTAAGTCTTTTCACCCAAACACAAGGTTCGCTTGTAGAACTATCTTTACTTTGTGTGTGTAAAAGGTGTTAGAGGGAGTACAATGCAGCCACTATATGTTTGTATCCACTGTCACGCTAGACTTGCTCTAAGTCTCTCTTTCATGGTCTTTCTGTAATAGCACAGATGATGGTCTTTCTGTATCGATCTACTATAGTGTATATAACATGACGTAGCGCTGGGAGGGGGAACGGGAAAGAGAGACTTGTCAACTTCGGAAACCGGAAATAAGCCGACATAACGACACAGGCATGTCGTCACAGAATAAAGTGTCTGTAAGCAGGGGGGAGGAACCACCTATAACGTTTACATAATAGGAAATTGAAATTCGATATGGACAAACTTTATAAATCTGCTGTATCATACGCGCTAGACATTTTCTGTTTGTCTGATAAAATAACGCCGAAGGCATACCAGTGGAGATGCCTTTCTATTCTTCTTTGTGGTTCGCAAGATATTTTTTTGACTCAGCCAACTGGTTCTGGCAAAAGTCTTGTGTATCAGCTGTTTCCTTTCGCTTTGGAATACGTGCAAGCACAACAGTGTGGTGTTGGTGCAACTGGAAAGCAAACGAAGAACATTGTTCTTGTTGTGTCTCCTTTAATTTCCCTGATGAATGACCAACTCTCCAAACTTAGCAAATTGGAGGTATCCGGAATCAGTCATTCTGATATGAATGATGCGACAAAAAGGGAAAAATTGACGAAAGGACAATTTACATTTGTGTTCGGGAGTCCAGAAGCGTTTTTGTCAACAGAGATTAGAGAGCTGCTGAAGTCTACCACGTACAAAGAACGGGTCGTTGGCGTTTTTGTAGACGAAAGTCATTGTGTTGCCAAATGGTATGTATAAAATTATGTAAATAGATGAGTCATAGATGTTGATGGACACAAATATATTTACGAGTGTCATTACAAAAAAATATTTTGCGCTGGAAGGAAGTGTTCAAATTTCCACAGCCTCTTTCCTCTTTCTTTTCCTGTATGACCTATATGTACATCTATACTTTTTATAAAGAAGACCCCAAAAGAACTGAGAACAAAACATGGTTATGCTGATAGTTCTTTAAATTGGTTTAAACACACCGTTTGTTGTAAATCTTTATGCCACAGTTTGCTAATAACTAACACAAATTTAGACTAACATACAACTTTCTTTTCCACCAGGGGTGTCAATTCAAGAAAGAGCAAAGTCTTTAGTGAATGTTATGGAAGACTTGCAGAAATACGTTCATTGTTGAAACCCATTCCATTTGTTGCACTTACTGCAACAGCATCGAAACAAGTTCAGAATACCATTACAAAGTATCTGGCTATGATTCAGTATGCATATGTTGGTAGTTGCCCAGATAGAAAAAATATCAAATACTCTGTTATTAAACTTAGAAGTGATGACACAAATGCAAATCTGAAGTGGCTCATTGATGAACTAAGAGATCATGGAAAGATGTCAGAAAAATGTATTATTTTTTGTAGAAGTCATAAAACTGTAAGAAAATGTTATTCAACAGTTTTGAATGCTTTAAAAGAAAAAGCCCACATTGGTATTGGTGAAGATGGAAGAAGAGATTACAAAACAAGAATAATAGCTATGTTCCATAGTGATACAGATCAAGATGTAAAGATCATGTGATGAAATCCTTTTCTTCATGTAATGGTACAGTTCGAGTTGTTTTTGCAACAATTGCATTTGGCATGGGGGTCGATTGCAAAGGCTTGACAACTGTTGTACATTACGGCCCCCCTGATGACATTGATGACTATTTTCAAGAGAGTGGTCGTGCAGGCTGTGATACTGCAAATACTTGTCATGCTGTTTTACTTCTATATCCCAAGTGTTTATCAAGTAAACTGATAAGTCCTGAGATGAAGGATTATTGTAAAAATGAAGCTAACTGCAGACGAGTCATATTGCTGAGAAAGTATGTAGAATCATATGCTAATTCTTCCATATCAGAGCACAATTGCTGCGACATTTGCTCTATGAACTGCCAGGCTGGTTTGTGTGAAAATGAAGTAAAACAATCAAATAAAAGCAAAGCTGAACTGTATCTGGAGAAACAAAACGTTGCTATACAGAAACATGTATCCTATTTACATAGTACAGTACCAACAAAAGAGACTGAATATGTGGTAAGAAAAGAACTAGAGAAGTTAAAGCTATCTTTTACAGAAGGTAATGTTGATGTGGATGGATGTGATGTATCTCTTGGATTTCCAAAAAATGTTATTGACGAAGTAGTTAAAAATTTGTCTTGTTTAACAAGTGTTGATGCTGTTTGGAAGTTTACATCAGTACTTGACTGGCACATATGTCAAAGCATATTTCAAACAATCCAACAACTGGAACAGAAAAAAGATCTAAATGCATGTACAGATTCAGGTAACATTGATCAATTCAGTGACCATAATGACAATTTTTATTCTGAAAGTACTAGTAGTGGTAGTGAATTGAGTGATTGTTATGTTGACATTAATTATGGAATTGAAACAGACTCAAGTGATGATGACACTGAATGATGTATCCTTTTTGTACTATTTAGTTTACATACACTTTTATCACAATTGTTACCAAAGAGGCAAAAACATCTAAAAAGAGGCAAAAACATCTAAAAAGTGGCACTGGTACTAATTCAGAAACAAAAACAGTATAAGCTTCATAATACACCCCTTTGATAATTATGTCACAAATGTTCTTCAAAAATTTTCTCTGTTATATATCCTTAACCTTCTAAATTCTTCAAGCTTGTCAATCATCCACTGTTTCAGCTTTATTGGTTCAAGCGTCTGCAAAACAGTTTTGGGAAACGAAGGGAATGCTTTGTGTGATCGTCCAGGAATAGTCGTAAAAATCTGAGCAGAATTGAGGTCTATAGCTAGCTCCTGTACATCTTTGTGCATATTTGGCTGAAGATGCTTTCCTGACATTGTTTTAACATTTGAACATTTGTCATATCTAGCAAGCAGATCTTCTGTTTGTTGATAAGAGCAACTACTCCTTGTAATTGAATTATCAGTGACCTTTTCCATGAATGATCTACAGTCAAGTTTGAATGCACGGTTATGGTGTTCTACCTCACGATCCATCTCTAAATTGGAATCCACTTTACCACAATGATTTACAAACCTGTTCCATACTGTATCATGAGCTAATTTTGGTGAGAGCAGGAACTTGATTTGCACAAGTTAGTGCAGTATATGAAAAGCATATTTATGTTTCCCATCATGTTTAAAAAACAACATCATAAACTTTAGTAATCGTATGATTTGTTGCCCATCTCAATGTTTCCTGGCATCTTCAAAGTCCTTTGCGATCAAACACAGCAACAGGGCATTATGAGTGTAATTTCTTACAAAATCTTCATCAGGATCATAAGTTGCCACTTTACTTGCTATTGAAACATTGTGTGTTAGTACATGCTTTGTCAAAGTGTTTAGTCTCTTGTATTCCTTTGCACATACCTAGAAATGATATAAAATAGAATTACAGTATTATACGGCTACGAAAATGTGTAAAATCATAAATGCACCACATATTTGGCCCTCAGTATTATTTGGTAAACAATAAACTAGGGCAGATAAATTGGTTAACTAGAGACATAGTAAGATTTTTTGGTTAACCCATTGAGCAGCAGAGCTTCTCCACAAACGAGTAAAATCATTTGGCGTTAGACAAAAGTAAAAAAAAAGTGTGCATCGCCTCTTATAAATAAGTTAAACCATTAATTAACTGGCAGTACTCTTATTATCTACTGAAAAGTAAAACTGTGTTGTGTTGGACAGAGTATATAGGTGAGTGCTATCTGAGCACACTAGAGTGCATCTTCATTTAACTAGAGACATTAATTGCCAAATTTTGTGGTAAAACCATTAAGCTCCTGTGAGAGTTTCCCCATTGACAAGTAAAATCGTTTGGCGTTTGTCAAAAAAAGAAATAAGTGGGGCACACTGGGGAGCATTGCTGCTTAATGGGTTAATGAGTTAACCGATCATTATGCCTTCTTGTTAGACAAAGTAAATTTATCTAGCATTTATTTAATGGTTAAATTGTCCAACTGAGGACAGTAATATTCCCAGCTGAGAGGGCTTGACCAATAAAACTCCTTTTAGCTTGTAGGGCCAATTGAATTCCTGAACTTTCAGACTCTCCAGAACTTTCAGTGGAATTTAATAAAAGGGGGAGATTTCCTCTACTGACATTTACCTGACATTTGAACTTTTCACCACCTAGATCAAGAGAAATATCATCTGGAAGAATTAACTTGTTTACCACTTCATTAAGTAGAATATCTCCCTTTTCGCAAGCTGGGAAACAGCATAGCTCATCATCTAGTTTAAATTTTGGTTCATCTGTAAATTTTTTCATTTCTAAAGTGTCTAGGCAAGCACTTAATATCATGGCATCTGTATATTTCCACAAGAAATCAGTTGCACCATTAACATCTTTCATGGGATCAACTGGAACATTAATTGCATTGAGAAAGTTTTTTGCAGCATAAAGTGTTCCTTTGTCTTGCGCTGATTCACTTGAATAGAGCATATCCCAAATAACCTAACAGTAAATATGCAATAAGCTGCTTTAGTCACAAAGAAAACATACAATAATATCATTCATATAAAAAAATTATACTCTACAAAATTCATTGAACCAGTGCCAACTTTTATATGAAGGGGGGTGGTACATTTGTCACAATTTGTGTTGAGTAGTACATACAGGTTTTAAATTTGGATGTCTTAGTTAATTTCTATTTTAAGCACAGTCATTACACATTTAAGTTGCAATTAATACATTGAGTAGGAGCACTTGACAAGTAAAATCGTCTGGCGTTTGTCAAAAAAGTAAGGCACACTGATGAGCATTGCAACTTAATGGGTTAATATCTCTTAATTTACTGTTGAAAACAGACAGTTTGTAACAGTGAGTACCATTAAAATATTACCTGCAAAAAATTACCAAATGTGTGAAAGTCTTCAATGACAGGTTTTACACCAGTTAATCGTTTTTTATGAGTTGGGGCATCTCTCATATCCTCTCGGGCATTCATGCATCTCTCGCATGTTATCAGATCCCCACCAAATATTGTCTCATCCAGCTCACCATTATCTTTCTCTGGAATGTACTTGTGAATAATTTGTAGTATCTCAATCATATCGGAGCTTTTATTTTCATCCTTGTTTAATACACCCAAGGCAATCTATAATGAATTTTTTTATTCTATATAACTGTAATAAAATCCTCTTGCATTAAACAAAATAAAATCCTGAAGAAGGGTGCATATTGTACAAAGATTATCAGCTAAAAGGTACTAGTATGGATGCACTGCACCATTTTGTCAAAGCCAACAAATAGATAGGGATGCACCATGCATAAATATTTCTATTGGCTCCTCCCAAATGAATGTTTATTTTTTCAGGGAGATTTGGAGGGGGTGCTTATTACAGAGGGGGCTTGCAGAGCTTCCCCACTGACAAGTAAAAATGTCTCGCGTTAGGCAAATAAAAAAATAAGTAGGGCGCACTAGGGGAGCATTGCCGCACATTGGTTTATTGAAGAGGTGTGAGAATAAATATAAAGGTTACGACATATTTTTTCACTGACATTAATTAAAAGCTTTGTTTTAAGCATACCATTTTTGATTTAGTAGCAGTATATTTGGTATATGGGTGAGCTCGATGTGATGGGATGTGTTCTACCAACCACTCACATGCAGGCATATACTTCCTGATAGTGTTGCCAATAAGGTATTTAAAATCTTCACGAAGAACATGATTATCATTTGCATCAGGTTAAAAATTGCAAAGTTGTTTACTAGCAAGGTGAGCTGGGATCTGTGTAGTGAGTTGTTTGCAATCTGCTGAATTCTCAAAGGGGACCCTGTTCTCGACTGCAATTATATTGAATAAGTCGAACTGTGTAACTTCTCTTCCTTTTCGCATATAACGAGGTTCTGAAGAAGAGGTTCTGACATTTACATTGTCGCCAACAAACCTAAAACCAATGCCATTTGCATCAAATGGCATCTCATCAGTCTGAGCATCTGTATCCAGATAGATTTCTTTACATATTTGCATGTGTTCAGGTTGTGGAAGTTCTGTGTCACATGTATTGCTGGCAATTGCAGTTTCAGCAGTAAAAATATCAACAGATGCAGTCTCATTTACAGCTTCGTCTTGGTTGTTCAATTTGCTATCTGGCACTTCTTCAGGAACATGAATAGTTGCATTTGTTGCATTAGGATTGCCATCATTGGTTGATTCTTTATTGTTAGACAAAGACTTGTAACCTGCTTCAACTTTTCGTTTCCTTTGTAATAGTTTTTTGTCATAATTCTTCGCCAACTTTGATTCTTCAATGTAGTAAAGTAACAGAGGCATAACCCTCGCACAGCAAGACGACGAAATGTTATTTTATTGGCACCACCCCGATATAGAATCATACTGGTATACATCTGGTGAATATTTAGATTTTTGTTACGAGCATTCAAAAATTACGCTAATTCCTGTCATAACTAACTTTTTTACATTGTCCAAAGACTTGATTTTATTCCTCTTTATGTTTCCTTTTTTAATAGCAGCAGCTGTTACCATTTTGTATAAAATTGGGCAGTACTGGACGAGTTCCTTTTCCTGTTCTTCGTATGAGAAAGATTTTAAGTCAGATGGTTTAGACACATGAAAATTGCTGACAAAAGAACGTCCAGATAGTTGCATCACTTCTTCCCTGATTTGTTTTTCAAAGCACTTTGTTACTTCTTCCTTTAAACTTTTTATCGCCAAGAATGCGCTACACACTTTGGAATCATCCCCAGTAATAATAGCCTCAACAAGAGTTGAATACTCCATTTTATATGTAAACTTCACTGTTTTTCCTTCACACTCCATGACATATGGGCACGACTGAAAGGCAGGAAAAGTCATACTATATAATAATAACTACTGTGATAATAACTATTGTGACTAGCTAATCTGCTAATGTAACTGCTAACTGCTTATCAAACTCAATAATAACTATTGTGGTAAAATTTAATTTGCTCATGCAGATGACATGTCAATTCATTCATTGGTGCCTCTTGAGTATATTTTCATATATACTTCATAAATACTGAATACCCTAGCAAATCTTATGTAACAAATCTTATCAGTTATGTAACAATTATATTATTGTATAATACAAAACATAACAATTTAATAAATGAAATCGTTGTAAATTTAATAAATTTTATACCTTCGCTTCAGAAAATGCGTTTTCATCATGAAAAGAAATAGATCTCCTGGCTTTTGTGGATGTATTTTCTTGATGACAATCGCTCGTTTCAGTAGCCAGTGAAGACAAACCCCGCTTGACTCGTGTTCTCATGAACGTCTCACCCGCTTTCGCTCTGCTACTTTCCATGTGCTTCACGTTTTCCTGAAGGATATTTTGCCCCTTTTTTATCTTGTTGTAGCATGGTCGGCAAATACATTTAAGATCTGTTGAATGATTCATTGTGCACTGTAAAAATCCTTCAACTGCATGACAAGCTTCCGTTTTTTCTCCAGCCTTCAATAGGTTAATACTGTGACCATGCTTCGCTGCGTTTCCCTTATATTTGTTTTGCAAATTTACGAAGCAAATTATGCAAATATCGTTTGATGAAGGAGACAGAAAATCTGTTACTTTAACAGGTGTATTGGAAGCCATCAAGTTATTTGGCAAATTTCCAAGCAGGATGTTTATTTTATTACTGAAATAATGTCATTACGAAATTTATAATTTGCTGAATTTATCCCCCCCTGCTGTTTTTGCCATGTCACATGATTAACTGAAACGCAAGCTCCTCATTGGTCCTGTCTATCATCTAAGAACCCGCCTTCGGTTCAGTTTTGAACCGAAAAGTTCCGAAGTTGACAAGTCTCTCTTTCCCATTCCCCCTCCCAGCGCTACGTCATGTTATATACACTATAGTAGATCGATACAGAAAGACCATCATCTGTGCTATTACAGAAAGACCATGAAAGAGAGACTTGGAGCAAGTCTACTGTCACGCCCGCCTTTACACAGGCACACTTTGCCTTCAAAACTCTCCCTCTATTTACACCTCTACCTTCTAAAATGAAATATAGGTCATAGCAGTCTTTACCTTCATCGGTTTTTGTTTTCATCGCTGGTTGCACTTTGCCTACATAAACATGAATACCTTTGTTCGGCATTGTCCCTGTCAGAAGAGATTTAACATATCCATCTTCAAATAAACGATAGTCATCAAACGACTTATACGCAGCCAGCCCTTGTTTGTCGTACTCTGAGGAGTGATAGATAAGTAGTTAAATATATCATAGAGTCCAAAAGGTGGGGAGTCAACGAAATTATTAACTGCCTTAATTTTAAATGGATCTTCTATTTCCATATCATGAATAATTAATTTACCATCACTGTTGTCGCCGGAGCTTTTCTGAGTAATGCTAGGTATTGTTGGTAAATTCATTTACAAACACACAATTTCTACAAGTGCCGGTTTAAGATAGCCGTTCATGCTAACTCCGCGATCGGTGAGGAATTTTTTTATCTCTGTAACGTTCATCTTGGTAAAGTCCTTTCTCTCGCCATTACTATCCATTATTCGCAATACAATTAAAAAATACAAACGAAAAAAAACACAAGAATGTAATGTGTAAATGATAAACGGCCTGGAAAACTAAGGTTGTTCTTATATTTTACTCTTGTCCGAACTTGTGGCGTTTGTTTGCATTTTTGGTCACATGTTGCAGCACATGTTTTTAGAGTCGAAAAGGTGGATTAGAAAGCTGTAGTAGTTACAAAATGAGATGATTGTCGATTAAATAACCATCAACATATTCAACTTCAAGGATGGAGAGGTAATTGTGATCTTCAAGTTGTGATTGATCATCATGCTTGTGTTGAATATTTAGCTAAGTATGCTGCTAAATGTAAGCAAAAGTCACAAATGATGCATGATCAAGTGATGATTTTTCCAGCCATTTACACTCTTTCCATCATTCTTAGTGTTTCCTTCATTTATGTTGTTTCCTTCATTACCAGTGCTTTCTTCCTGACATGCCAAATCATTATTAGTTTGTGATTCCAGGGGGATCTAAAAGCATTCGTTAATAAAACAAAACATATCCCAACTGGAGAAATACAGTACCCTATTCCTAAAGGCAGATTTCCACTTACAGCGAAATCGTTCGCTAGCGAAATATTAGCATATTTTCTTTTGAATTTAAACAGCATAAATAAGTTAGTGCGACTTGAGTGTTCTCAATTCAAAAGAAAATATGCAAAAATTTCGCCAGCGAACGATTTTGCTGTAAGTGGAAATCCGCCTTTAGAAGTATAGTACCCTGTGCAGCAAGTCTTATTTAAGATCTTATTTATGAGAAGATACTTTCTCAAGAGGGACACTGTTTACCCATTAGAGGGGCAACATCTGGTTTAGGTTGTAGTGGGCATACAAGCATTTCTTTACATTTCTTTCGGTTAAGATTCATCTTATTCTCATCGGAACATGTTGTATTTATGTCCAGATCTGATTGCAGATTTGATACTGACTTTAACAACTTCAGACAGTGTCAGGTTGTCTACGTACTTCCAATGGCTTGCTTTAAGTGGAAACTTTACTGTGAGCTCGTTAATCATTTGTGCGAAAAGGATTGGACAAAGTTTAGTCCCTTGGGAAATCCCGGCATTGGTTAGCTCCCAATTTGAAACAAATGAGTCAATTTTGACTGCTTGACATCGATTACCAAGAAAGCTACAAAGCCTAAGAATAAGCAATCTCTGAACGCCCAAGTCAATCAGCTTTTTGATTAAAATAGTATGGTCAAATGCTTTACTAAAATCGAGGAAACACAACTCTAAGATACTGTCCTGGTTGATCTAAAGATGAGAGCCAGTTTTCAAACATGTCCAAGAGATAGTATGCGAGCCTTTCAGTGAACCGAATTGTTGCGGATCTATTTCATGTTGAACATCTTCAATCAACCACTTCATGAGGGAGAATGAAATTTGAATGGCATAGCACTAGTGCTCCAGAGTGTCCCTGAAAATGGGTGCTGTTGAAATCACTTATTGTTTGAGCTTTGAATGGCCAGAACCCAATAACGGAATGTTTCAGCATTTTGCAATGCAGTTGGACTTTGAATGAGCATATGATTTATAACAACGAAAACTCATTCTTCTGTTGTCATTTGAACCATTTTCTGCCGAACTGCTCATATGATTAATTTGTAATTTAATTTTTGTCATTTAGCAAATTTTTGTTATTCACGAAGCTACTTTAATACACCAATATGTTATTCATGCACTTTACACATAAATTTCAATGCCTTAATAGTTAACATTCACCACAGGCGTTAAAAGAAAGCAAAGTCTCATTACTGAAGAAACAATCGTTAAAATACAGTTTCCCATTGGCTAACAGCGCTGAATTCTTGGAATAGCAAGCTCTTATTGGACAAACATTTAATAACGTTCAGCTTAATTTATTGGCACAAAAGTTGCCAGCTTGGAGAACTGAACGCTTGCTTGCTTACATAGGGAATGCGAACATGGAATTTGCTTGCATGAGATGTTATAACTCTGGACCTGTGGCATGTCACAAAGTTTATATTTCACGATTCGGGGAAATGGTATATAGCTTACTCACTAACTTTCTAAGATCGTGGTGCATGTAGCTCTGTACGAAGGTATCCCAGTCTTAAATCATAGTGCTTGAATCTACTGAATATTTTGAAACTACTGAATATTTTGGAATTCTTAAATCTGATCGTTAATCAAATGATATTACTAGACTGTACATATAGCACACAATTCTGTTTTTTTTGTGACACCCTCTATATAGCGTCAAATCAAACAGTTCTGTTTGAACAAAAATCTACAACTTGCTCATAGCGATTACAATATAGAAAATCTTGACCTTTATTTAGTTCATGCAAACAAAATCAATCTACATGTTCAATACTGCAAAGAATACCTCATAATTTTATGTCAATTTAAAAGTAAACTTAGTTATACTGCACAATCAAAACTATGGGGACACTTTAATGTTTGCAGCTGCAAGAAGAGAACCTGTGCTTGGGTATGCATCACCTCCTTTACTGGTATTCAGTACCAGTTTACCATCATGTTTACCAAAGGCCGAACACTTGCATAAACAAAACAACTCTGGCAGTCAGGGAAAAAGTTCCAGCTGATAAAGAGGTTATGTTTTATAATTTTGGCTTGGCATTTCTTAACTCTCATTTTGGAATGATATAGATTAGCCAAGAAGATTCAAAAAGTCATTGTTAAAAGTTTAATTATAACAGTTGTTGTTATGTTAGGGAATGTTTGCATTTAGGAGTTGTATATGTTAGCCAATTAAGGCCCTGTTTAAATAGAGCGAGTTACCCCGGCTTGGCGAGATAAAAAGCACTTCACATCAAAGGCTTAACCTGATTAGTCTTTCATTATGTAAATTTTTCACCTTGCCTAGCCAGGATAACTTGCACCATGTAAACAGGCCCTATAAGAGCAAAGCTTTAACTTCGTTTATTTATTCGGTCAGCGATAGACTTTCAAGTAAGCTCAAGGTGTTTGAATAATGCTCAGTGTTCCATGGATCAGTTTGCGGCACTCCTGCCACAAGTTCGACGAAAGTGCCATTGCTTGTTCATCAAGTGGGCATGGTGTTTCAGGTATTACGATTGCAGCTTCACCATCATTATTGTTTGGTAATCCAGCCTCTACATCAAGTCCAAATGCTTGTATTTCTTCCTACAACAAAATATACAATTATACTACTATCATATGCAATTGAATATAGGAAGAGGGTTAATGAGACTTGGATACTTCCCCGAGCAAACGGATAAGACACGTCTTTTTATGGCATTTATTCTTCTCAGCGTTCTACCCACAGGATCTACATGCTTGATGGGCTCTCTTAACCTTCTTCTCTGGACCCGTATTCCTTGAGCAATTAATTGCCCCTCTATTGTTTTAAAACCTAAACAATAAGTAAAATGTTTATCAATGACACAGTAAAAAGTCCTTTCAACATTCATATTCTATTTCGAGCGGGTCTTTTCAGTTGAAAACATACCTGATCTATAGGAAAAAGACTAACTATGTGTTCTGTGTGAGCATTGAGCAAGTCATTGTCAATATTCAGTGCTATTCTATTATGATTCATAATATTAAATTCTGCCAATCGGTTCTCTATCGCCTACTAACACCGAGCATGAGTGCCATGTCTGGCTGTGTGTGAACCCATTTTCTAGAAAAAACAATATATATACACACACATACATATACATACATACATAGAGTCAGAGGGAGACCAGAAAGAAATCAGAAAAAATAAAACTTTTACATCACTGTAGTTACGCATCAGAGAAAAACAGGCCCGCAATGCAACTTGATATGGTAGACGTTTCATCTATTGCATGGATATTAACTTGAAAGAAAATTAGTTGATCTTCGGTCGTTTCAAATCTTGATCTTCCTGGTCTTCTCTCGTTATAAACTAACAAAGCAGCATAGGGTTCGTATCTTCTCTCTGTCTCCCTAGCTTTTCTAAGATTATTTAATGCCTGAATCAGCATATTAATAATCTGAAGTGGTATCTCCCGGTAATTTAACGCATTTTCGGGAAGTGGTTCCAGCCTTCCTTCAGGCAATTCAAGATCTTGATGGTTAGCACATGGATTTATTATTCCAATAATATCTTCAATTGCATTTTCATTTGAACCCTCACTATTCTTATGTATACCAAATGGCTTAAAATAACCTATAGTTAACTAGTAGTTTTAACCTATTAATAACTGGCTAACTGGTTTTAACTGAGGATAATAGAATATAGCAACCTATTACAAAACAAACATGACAAAAATGTTGGCTTGCATGATTTCAATATATTTCAGTATAGGTATATTACATGTATTTACAAAAGTTAGAGTATAGGTATAATTAGGCATTTATTCACATTAATGACAGCAAATTCTCGATGGCGAGAGGTAAAGTGTTTTTTTTTCCCTAACAGAACAAAGTCTAAAAACATGTATACCTTTTTGCTGTGGCCAGAAGGTCCTTACGGGTATTCGACATTGAATAAATAATATGCCAACAAGCAAATTACAGCATTTAGAATTTTGTTGATTTGAATTTTACCACCACCATTCCCTCGGCGATCAAAGCCAACAAATTAATGGCACCAAATGATCCAGAAGCCTTGGCGTTGTGGAGTGCCTAATTTTGGTTTGGGCATCATCGTCATCATCCTGAAAATGGAAACAATCTCTTCATATAAGGTATATATACACTTCCTGCAAAATTTTAATTCAACATCCACTGATTAGAAAGACTTTAGATGATGCTTACAAATGATACTGCAACTTACAGATAAAAAATCCAGAAAGAACTCTCCTGGAGTCAATTTGGTGGTCATTCTCTCACCAAGATCATGTGGAAGTGAATGCAAATATACATTGGTCTTCCAAATCTACAAAAAATTAAATGGCGTATATAAGTATTATTTTAGGAATTCACAATGTTCCTGATATAAAATAATATTTTTGATATAGTAGTCTTAGAGTGAGAAATTTAACTGTTTTAATAATTTTGTAATTGTACCTTTTTCATCTGAAGTGTTGCATTCATCCAATTTTTCTAAGATGTTTTTGACATCACGAGCCTGTGTTTTCTTCAAGGCTGATAAAAGCTTGGGCATTTTCTCTTCCCACAACTCCCACAAATTCTTTACCAATCTCGTGCTTTCCTTTGATTCTCTCCAATTCTGCTTTGATCTATAACATATTATATACAAACATAAAAATATGGTGAGTTGTTTGAACATTGTTTGAACTATACAAAGAAATGAGAAAATATGACATAGAAATTCTGAGGGGTACAAATAATATAAATAACGCAACAAAGTAAAGTTATGTACCTTAACACCTTTGTCATCCTTCGGAAAAGGATAATCCTGCAGAATCTTCCACACTCTGGTATTATGCAAGACAATTTCTCTTCTCTTTGCATAGGTATTATCCATCAGGCGTGTAAGACAAAGCGAATGTATCATGCAGTTTATTTACATTTTTGAACAATTGAACTTCTATACTTTTTAAAGTACAATGTGCTTCTAAATTTTGCAATCGAACATTTATAGGTTCGCAACTCGCAAGGCATCTAAATGCGAATATGAACTGTATTATTTATGTTCAGAAGTTCTATATTAAAGACTGGCACTTGCCCTGGAGTTAACACCAGAACAGGCATCTTGTTTACTGTAAAAACCACCATGACATAGAAATTCGTAGGGGTACAATATAAATAACACAACAAGGTAAAGTTATGTACCTTAACACCTTTCTCATCCTTCGGAAAAGGATAATGCTGCAGAATCTTCCACACTCTGGTATTATGCAAGCCAATTTCTCTTCTCTTTGCATAGGTATTATCCATCAGGCATGTAAGACAAAGCTAATGCATCATGCGGTTTATTTACATTTTTGAACAATTTAACTTCTATACTTTTTAAAGTACGATGTGCTTCTAAATTTCGCAATTGAACATTTATAGGTCCGCAACTCGCAAGGCACTAAATGCGAATATGAACTGTATTATTGTTTATGTTCAGAAGCTCTGTATTAAAGACTGGCATGTGTGCCGGAGGTAACGCCAGTTATGTCTTGTTAAAGGGGTTAAAGGCTAATTTCCACTCCGGGAAACAAGGATTGGAAAGAAAGATCATTAGCGCGTGCGTTGTCTGTTGAAATTTTTGGCTTATATTAATCAGAAAGTGCCCGAAACGGGATAAAAAAAAGTTCAAATAGTTTTAACTTTTTTTTATCCGATCCGAAATCACTTCATGGATCAGACCAGTTCGGAAAAAAATCCGATCTGATCCGCTGCTCGTTTTTTGCATAGCATATATCGGGGACAAATTTATGTGAGAAGAAACGAGGGTTAATTTTACAGGGACATGTTGCAGCAACAAGTGCCAACGACAAAACCATATGCAGCACACAATGAGGAAACATGAAGCAGGGTGTTGAAGCAGAGGCATGAGCCAGGGATAAAATGTTGGAAAACATGTGAGATCATTTTACAGGGTCATGTTTCGGAGAGAAGTGGCAACCTCAAAATCATATGAAGGACACACTAAGGATACATGTAGCTGGGTGTTGAACCAGGGAAAATATTGTGATGCGCACAGACAAGAAAAAATGTTGCGGGGACATGTGTCAGCATAATGAAGTGACACATCCCATCGTGTGAAGTGTGAAGTGACTGTGCATCTAAAGAGTTCTGCTGTATTTTTTGAATTGTGTTGTTTAAATTTGGAAACGTGATTTCAGGATCATCATATTTTGCTTTTGATTTGGTGAGGTGTAGTATTTGTATTTATAACACTGTGTTCAAGTACAGTATCAACCATTTTTTCATTAAATTTTGTCATTGCCATGTGTGTTGCCAGCCTTGGCATCATGGTTACATGTTACATGGCCTATCCAATTACCTAACCTTAGTCATACTGCGTACATGAAGTACTTTCCTTCTGAATATGGCGGATATCGAAGAAGACGTGGACGAAACTCAGCAAGATTATATCAGTACTCCTGAAGGCACTGACCTGACGTCCTGCAGTGCAAGCCAAACTTGTTTGCTGATTACACATTTCCAGGAGAATCCCATCTTATGTGACAAAAAGCAATGGCACCTTTGATAGCTTGATTTCAAATGACACAGCCACAGAGAAACCCAAAACCAATAAAATCACAATGGCATGGGTTAATGTTATGTTTATGTTAATTTTATGTTATTAGGTGTATGTTAATTGTTTTATGTTATGCAAATATCGTATAGTGTTTTGTATAAAAGGCCAGAACTTGTTAAATAAATGTGAGTTCATTTTAAAACGTCTCGAGTTTTGGTAAACATAATAATTGGCGACGAGGATTTTGTGGATTACGATGGACGAAGAAGGGCAAGCTGCCCAGCCAAATGTTGGTTTTAATCTGTCGTTCATGGGACATATGGAAGAATATTCGTCGAATAATGACTGGAAGCAGTACGTCGAGCGGCTTGAAATATTTTTCGAAGTGAACAATGTACCTACGGAGAAACAAGCATTGAGCATACTTACCTTAATGGGTAGTAAGATGTATGCTTTGCTCAGATCTATTACAGCACCGAGAAGACCGAAAGAACTAACGTATCAAGAAATTGTAGAGACGTTGACTCAACATTTGGAGCCAAAACCGATCGTTATTGCCGAGCGATACAAGTTCCACAAGGCTGAACAAGAACAGTCTGAATCGATAAGGGATTATCTCGCTAAATTACAGAGACTAGCTGAAACTTGTGAATTTGGTGGCTATCGAGACGAAGCGATTCGAGACCGATTTGTGTGTGGATTACGAAACCAGGTGATTCAACGCAAGCTACTAGGTGAAGCGGAATTGACTTTAAAGTTAGCCGTGGAAAAAGCTTGCGCAGCGGAACTAACGGACAGAGAAACTTCAGCCTTGCATGGAGAATCGTTGCACCGACTAGAGACCGTATTACCCGAGTGTTTTCGTTGTGGCAAGAAGAATCACGTTCCGGACAAGTGCTTCTTTCGAAAGTCGAAATGTCATGGTTGTCAAAATTATGGACATATAATTAAGAAATGTCCCGAGAGATCTGGCAACAATAACTGGAAGAAAACAGATCTGGAAAGTCGAAAGGGAAGGATGAAAGAGGAAAAAAAAAAGAATCGAGCGGAATCCATAACGTAAAGACAGATAGCGACGTTGAAAGTGACCGGGAAAGCCAAGAAGAGGTTATGGATACAACATGGCCGGTGTTTATGTTGACTGATTCGGGGAGAAAACATACAGAGCTGAAAGTACTCGTATCGATTGAAGGAAAACCAGTAACGATGGAAGTGGATACGGGAGCTGCGGTGTCAATTATGCCAGAAAGCGTCTGGAGGAAATTGTCGTCAACAAAACCAGTACAAAAGTCCAACGTTAAATTGCGAAGTTATTCCGGACACGAAATTCCGGTGTTGGGTGAAATTGATGTGGGCGTGGTGTATGGGAACCAAAAGGCTCATCTACCTGTTATAGTGACTAATAATGAAGGCCCTGTTCTATTAGGTCGCAACTGGTTGTCGGTGTTAAAGCTGAATTGGAGTCAAATAAAGAAAGTTTCAGTTAAGCGGGTCAACAATGTGGAGCAACTAACTAGTCAGTATTCCTCGTTATTTGATGATTCGTTGGGTACGGTCAAAGGAGTGAAGGCACATTTGAAGATGAAGCCAAACGCGACGCCCAAACTTTTCAAACCCAGACCTGTTCCATTTGCTCTGAAAGACAAAATCGGCGAGGAACTAAACCGGTTGGAGGAACTCGGGGTGTTGGAAAAGGTCGAGTTCTCTGAGTGGGCAACTCCAATCGTGCCAGTATTGAAACCAGATGGAAGTGTACGGATATGTGGGGATTATAAAGTCACCATTAATCCATGTCTTGATGTGCAAGAATATCCAATGCCTACTGCTGAGGAATTATTTACAAAACTAAACGGGGGCGAGAAATTCTCGAAGATTGATCTGTCATCTGCGTATCAACAAGTTCTGTTGGAAGACGAGTCAAAGCCATATGTTACGATTAACACCCATTTGGGGCTATATCGGTATACGAGATTGCCTTTTGGAGTAGCCTCAAGCCCAGCCATTTTTCAAAAGACTATGGACGTGGTGTTGAATGGTCTACAAGGAGTTGGAGGTATTCTTGATGATTTGATCATTACGGGCAAGAATGATGAGGAACATTTGCGAAATCTCGACAGCACTCTTAATCGTCTTCAGAGTATGGGAATTCAGCTGAAGAAATCGAAGTGTGTGTTCCTGCAACCCTCAGTGGAGTATTTTGCATTTGTGGTGGATCGACAAGGAATCCATCCATCGCCTCGTAAAGTTCAAGCCATTCGGGAAGTTCCAATTCCAGAAAATCCAACAGATTTAAAGTCATTCTTAGGTTTAGTGAACTATTATCGCAAGTTCATTCCGGATATGGCAACTTTGGTAAATCCTCTTAATCGGTTGCTATCCCAAGATGTTCCTTGGAACTGGTCCGACGACTGTCAGAAGGCATTTGAAACTTTAAAGTCAGCTTTGGAGAAGTCACCATTGTTAACGCATTACGACCCAAGAAATCCGTGAGACTAGCTGCTGATGCATCGTCCTGTGGAATAGGAGCTGTACTATCGCATGTATCTGATGATGGAGAAGAACAACCAATAGCTTATGCGTCTCGAACACTCTCCGCTAGTGAACAAAATTATTCTATGATCGAAAAAGAGGCCTTGGCAATAATTTTTGGATTGAAGAAGTTTCACCAGTACCTATATGGACGGCGTTTTTCGTTAATAACTGATCACAAGCCTCTCACGTTGATTCTGGGACCTAAACGTGGTGTTCCTGTGTTAGCAGTATCACGTCTGCAGAGATGGGCGATTCAACTTGGGGCGTATCAATATGATATCGAATATCGAACTTCCAAGAATAATGCTAATGCTGATGCGTTGTCCCGGTTGCCGAGGAAAGTTGTGGAAGAGCCAGATGGGTGGACTTCAGAAGCTGAAGAAGTAAATCGAGTTCAACTGGAACGGGCACCGATTTCGGTTTGTATGATCCGAGAAGCTACGCAAAAAGATCCTGTTTTGTCTCGCGTGGTTTATTTCTTGTTGCATGGTTGGCCAGAGGAAGGTAGTTTGCATGAGGAACTTCGATTTTACTTCACCAAGCAAGACGAATTTACTGTAGAAGAAGGCTGTCTTCTTAGAGGAACCAGAGTGGTGATTCCAACTAGATATCAAGAGCAAGTGTTGATGGAGTTACATATGAATCATCCAGGAATGGTGCGAATGAAATCTTTGGCACGTTTACATGTGTGGTGGTCAACATTGGATCAAGACATTGAACAGACTGTCAGAGATTGCACCAGTTGTCAAGCTAACCGTTGTAAGTCCCCCTTGAAGGTGAGTAATCCTTGGATTTGGCCTGTGCGTCCATGGCAAAGAATTCATATAGACTTTGCGGGTCCAATGGATGGTGTGATGTATTTGGTGGTGGTAGATGCCAAGTCTAAATGCATTGAAGTCCTATCAATGTCATCAACTACCGCTGCTGCCACAGTTCGAGCGTTACGTTTCCTGTTTTCAGTTCATGGTCTACCCGAAGAGATCGTGTCAGATAATGGTCCTCAATTTGTGGCGGAGGAAATGAAAGAGTTCTTAAAGTTGAATGGAATTCGACAACGTTTATCATCGCCGTATCATCCAGCTTCAAATGGTGAGGTAGAAAGAGCAGTCAGAACGTTTAAAGATGCCATGAAGATTCGTAAGAAGGAAGAGGGATCTGCTGGGGAGAAATTGGCACGTTTTCTTTTGGGATATCGCACGACTCCACACACTGCTACGGGTTGCACGCCAGCTGAAATCCTGATGGGTCGAAGACTCCGAACCAGATTGGACATTTTGCATCCTAGTTTGTCTGCTAAGATGGAGCGAAAATCCAAACATTTACCACAAACTCCACCGCGTAACTTGGAAATTGGAGATCCAGTAATGGTGAAAGACTATCGACCACGAAAGGATCCATGGATAAAGGGAGTGGTTCAAATGAAGTTAAGTCCAATTACTTATAGAGTTCAGGTTGGTGATCTGTTTTGGAAACGACATGTGGATCAATTACGAAGTCTCGCCGGATCAACTGCAGCTGATGTTATGTCACCTTCAACGCAGGGAGTCAGTGTGGCAAGTAATGGCAACCCAGGACAATCCATTGAGGCGAGTCCCACTCCCACCTTATCCCAGTGTGAGCCAAGTCCCACTACCACCTTAATCCCGAAAACAGACTCACTATCTCCAGTTCCACTACCAACATCAACGAATACAGAAGAACCTATTACTGGTATTTTAAACGGTGGGGAAAAACTTTCAAGTACTCGCAGGTATCCAATTCGTATTCGCACGAAACCAAAACGTTTAATAGAAGAAGTATAATCTCTTAATAGACTTTGAAATGCCTCTATTTATCGGTAGAAAAAAATTAAAAAAAAAAAGAAATAGAATAAGTAGATTTATTATAGTTATATAGATATAATTACTAAGAGTACTGACTATTAACATTGAACTCTCAGTTTTGTGGCGGAGGAAATGTTATGTTTATGTTAATTTTATGTTATTAGGTGTATGTTAATTGTTTTATGTTAT
Organism: Dendronephthya gigantea; assembly: GCF_004324835.1. Taxonomy (NCBI): domain Eukaryota; kingdom Metazoa; phylum Cnidaria; class Anthozoa; order Malacalcyonacea; family Nephtheidae; genus Dendronephthya; species Dendronephthya gigantea. The sequence continues at coordinate 470,429 of NW_021163056.1, read as the reverse complement.
GCAAATATCGTATAGTGTTTTGTATGAAAGGCCAGAACTTGTTAAATAAATGTGAGTTCATTTTAAAACGTCTCGAGTTTTGGTAAACATAATAGTTAAGAAGTTCATTGTTGAGAAATATGCAAACTAACTATGAAGTTAGAAATAGTCATACAGATCTGGCTCTTCCTAAGCCCAAAAGATAATTTTTAAAGAAGAGCTTTAGATATAGTGGAACTATGGAATAGTCTCCTTATCAACACCAGACTGGCTGAGTCCATGCATTCTCAAAAGCCAGCTGAAACATAACTCCAACGTAACGAATATATTCTAACACATAATATCCGGGCTCTCTGTGAGTGCACGCTTCGTTCTGCTTGAAAATCGCTCACAGAGAATAAAACCAAAGACGTTGGTACGATGTTCTTGTCGTTTATTAAATGATTGTGTACTTAAACACACTATTGCTTAGACACAGTCGTTACTCGATCCGTTCGTTGCTGATATATCACCGTTCTTCGTTATTGAATATCACGATGTAGGACAGGTAACGAATACTATAAATATGGTATTTACAATTAATAAAATAGTTAACTCAAAGACATATTTACAAAGTTAACTTACATTTGTGTCCTTCACACGATCGATAAGAGTTCGGTGTACGGTTTACTCAGGTATCGATATTAGGTCTCTCGCTAGCATTCGCACGCTTGTCGTTTTATATTACGCCCAAACAATTAAGGCTAAAGTTATGCATAAGAAATACATAAATTAAATGGGTCACGCTATTACACTCTCACCAACTTGTACATAGCCTTTATATTTTTCCTACATTTTTGTAATTTTTAATCTTGTAGACGCCCCCCGTGGAAATCAACATATTGTTGTCTGGGCTAGTGTCTTTAGTTTTACATACATACATACATCATACTCCAACAATGAACATTGATAGCAGCATTGCCAAGTCCGGGATTTTATCCCGAGATCTCGGGATTTTTTAAAGCAGTTGGGATTCTTTTAAGATTTATTTTTAAAATATCAAACTGAATATCAAACTGAATATCAAACTGAATATCAAACTGAATATCAAACTGAATATCAAACTGAAGACAATATCAATGCAATCTGAATCTCACGAGTTCTCAGCAACATCACTTGAAAGCAATACAATGAAATGCTGCAAATATCTGAACAAGAGTGAAGACATGTCAGGTAACTATACAACCCTTCTTCGTGCAAGAGCTGAATCCGAGGAAATAATGTATCATGAACATAGTCATAGTGTACGAATAATGTTTTATATGATTTTTATAGCGACAACTTGTGCAGTATCTGTGTACATCACTGGTATGAATCGATATTTATACATTGCTGATCAAATAATTTATATAATAAAATACGTTATGTCTCTTATCTGTGTCTTGCATAAGTCATGTGGCTGTGATTGTCATTGTGAAACTGAAAGTTCAAACGAAAGACTTATTGACCCAACTGAATTAGAGTTGTCAGTAAATATTGAAGATGTAAATACTTCTATACTTAGTAGACAAGAGTTGAGATCACGTTATGCTAGATTTCTACATAAAAAATGGGAGCAAATGTCTTATGTTTACTCAGTGGAAATAAAGCACGAGGCCAAGCGCCATGTTAGATCACGTGATCGAGAACCTAGTAGAATTCCAGCTAAGAAAATAGGTCGTTTGTTGAAGAAAAGTCGAAAGTTAAGAAAGTTGATTCGAAGACACATCAGAAGAAATGTACCTAGGTCTTCTCGTATCTTTCGTTTATTTAAAGCATCGAGTCGTGAACGTCAAAGATTGCTAAATGATCAAGTAAGGTATGCTATAAATATTTTTAAAATTAAATATAATTATGATAGTCGTCGTCCCTCGAATCTCACACCGAAACCAAATCGCTTAAAACCATGTAAGTTTTGTAAGAATAACAAGAAGCGTAAGTTATGTAAAACACACAAAAGCGTGAACCACCTATCAAATTGTTGCAAATTTAATCTTAGTGGAGATATTGAAATGAATCCTGGCCCTGTATTTGTTGAACCTAGTAAGACTATCCATGCACCTTACAGTCAAGGGAATGTTGCAGTATTTGGCCCCAATGCAGGCACACAATGTGTAGCTATGAGTTTATGTGCTTTGATCTATAAGTACACTGAAACAGCAATAACTTGTCCAGACGATCTTATAGTAATTATGGATATTGGTAATAAACTCTATTCTGCATTATCCAGCTTATCTAGACAAACATTTTTATTGTTAACTGAATTACCTAACATGGTAACGGTATTTGATACAAATTACCAACTTCAGTTTAGTGAAAGTTACACTGGTGGACTCCATGCACAAACTATTGATGATGACAATCCTTATGTTGTGCCTTTTTCTTGTGCTATGCAAAATTTGTTGCAACAAAATTATGATTCATTCCTTGTTACAATTGGATGCAATACAGTGTCAGTTTACTTGATGCCAAATGGCTCACTAAAAGTATTTGATTCACATGCAAGAGATTCCTTCGGTATGCCTCAACCACATGGAACATGTGTATTGTTAGAAGTATCATCTGTCGATCGATTGGCTGAATATTTTAAAACCTGTTACAATCGTGATGTTTTGTTTGAATTGAAAGGAGTTAAAATTGTTATTGGAAATGAACAACCAACAAATAGCATAAATGACCATACAGAATCAGGTGAATTAGTTGACACATCACATGAAGAAACTGACATAATCACATTCTCAGAATTGTGTGCGATATACATTTACTCTATTTGTTTTTCTACAATTAAATCATCAACATACTGGGATGATTCCACAAGAGATGCTATTGCAGAAAATGCTATCTTATTTTACAAATCCCTGAACATTGAAAATAAGATTACATATCCGGAAGACTTCCCACAAAGATTGTTTATTATTGATGCTGAGGTTGACATAGTATACACAACAAGACAACAGGGTATTTTATCTGTTCCAAATAAACCTTTACTTGTGAAGTTAATCTCACAACATACTGCAAACAACACTGGATTTTTAGTGTGGTTTTCTGATTTCTGTTTAGCTTGCATTTTCAACCATAAAAAATGTGGTACAGAATACTATTTTATTGCATACAATGATATGCTAAGGAAAATTGGATTTGAAATTTGTGACACGCCAAATTGTTTAATTGATAAACTCTACGAATTTTCTAGTAAAGTAAAATGTCAAAATGTGTCATATGATGCTCAATTTTTATTATGTTCGCACAAGTTGTCAAATTTAGAAAGGCAGAAAGTAGTAAGAAAACATAAATCCTCTGCACAGAAAAGAACATGTCAGAAAAACGTAAAACTGATTATACAAATTTGGATCCTGCAGAAAAAAACATTGTTTGGAGAAACAGAAAGAAACTTATAAATCCATTGATCCTTTAAAGAAGAAAGCCCTTCTTGATACAAATGCTGAAAAATACAAATCAATGAGTGATGTAAAAAAGAATGTTCTCCATCAAAAATTTGCAATGAGATATAGTTCAATGGATCCTGTAGAAAAGAATGTTCTTCTTCAAACACGTGCTGAGAAATATAGCTCAATGGATCCTGTAAAAAAGAATGTCCTCCTCCAAACATGTGCTAAGAAATATAGCTCAATGGATCCTGTAAAAAAGAATGTCCTCCTCCAAACATGTGCTAAGAAATATACCTCAATGGATCCTGTAAAAAAGAATGTTTTCCTTCAAAAGCTTGTGAACAGATATCATTCCATGCATCCCTGCAAAAAAGATGAACTATTGAAGAAGAAATCTGAAAACTGCAGGTCCAAGCAATCTAGCTTAGATAATTGCATATCAACATTTAAGTCAAAAATAAAAGATGGTCCATTTTTTGTATGTTCAGTTTGTCAGCGATTACTGTATAGGAAATCAGTTATTTTATTGCAAAAATCTACATATGACAATAGTATGGCAGATTTATTCACCAATGTTAAATCATTTGATCAAAAACAATACATTTGCAAAACATGCCACTCAAAAATCTTAAAGGCTAAAATACCATGTCAAGCAGTACGTAATGACATGTATGTTGACGATGTACCAAATGAATTGCTTTGCTTAGAAAAGCTCGAGCAGATTCTTATAGCACAAAGAATAGTTTTTGATAAAATTATTGTGATGCCAAAAGGACAGCAGAAAAAAGTTAAAGGAGCAATATGTTATGTGCCTGTTGAATGTGACCAGTCCTGTAAAATTCTACCTCGTCCACCAGAAAGATCTGGTATCATTATGTAGAAGCTAAAAAGGAAGCTCGAATTTAGGGGTCATGTTTATTTCCAGGCAGTACGCCCTCAGTTTGTTTTGAATGCCTAAACTGGCTTAAAATACACAACCCATTGTATCATAACATAACAATTGATATTAGTAGTCTTGGAGATAATTTGACAAGTCTTCAGCAGCAACAATGCCATGGTGATCTTACAACAAACAAAAATAATCTGTCAGATAACAGGCCACATGATGTTGTCTCAGATTCAAATGATCATGATGATATTGAAGAACAGGATGATCCATTAAATGAGTATCGCCAAGCACCTAATGAGACCTGTTTACAATCTCTGTTACCAGATTACCCAATTGCAAGAACACAAAATAGAAAAATTGCTCATTAGGCAATGAAGTGTATAACATTGCACCTGGTGAAAACAAACACCCCGTTTCATTAATGATGGATAAAAATTGTGAAGAGCTTGCCTTTCCTGTATTGTTTCCAAATGGTAGATTTGGTTTTACACATGAACGGACAATTAAGTTGTCACCCGTAAAATACTTCAATGCTAGACTTTTACATTATAGTGGAAGATTTGCAACCAACCCTGAATACCTTTTCTTTGCCCAGTTTATAACAGAACAAAAGAAAGTATCTGACAGTATTAACATAGCCATGAAAAAAATACAAGGACAACCTGTAAATAAATTAAAAGGGCTGATTTGTCAAGATCAAGCATATTTATTTTTAAGACAGATTCCAGGTACACCACCATATTGGCAAAAATTTATGTATGAAGTAGTAGCAATGGTGAAACAATTAGGCATCCCAACATGGTTTATGACATTGTCATGTGCTGATCTTAGATGGACAGAATTATTTCAAATTATTGCTAAAACACAAGGTAATGACATCACAGATGAAAAAATTGAGGCTTTATCTTACAACGATAGATGTTCAATGTTGAATCTTAATCCTGTTGTTGTTGCAAAACATTTCCAACACAGAGTTGAAACTTTTTTCACTGAAGTTTTACTTCGTGCAAGTAACCCGATTGGCAAAATAATCTACTATGCACTTCGTATTGAGTTCCAAATGAGAGGACCACCTCATTTACATGCTTTAATCTGGACCTCTGATTGCCCTAAGTTAACCTCTGATAGCAAGGAGGCTTATATACAATTCATTCATAATCATGTACATGCCAACCTTCCAGATGAAAACATAGAACCAGAGCTACACGAGTTAGTCAAGACATATCAAAAACACAATCACTCCAAAACTTGCAGAAAATACAAAAATGTTAGTTGCAGCACGCAATTCAGCCTTATAGGCTGCCATGTGTTATTGTTATTAAATCTATCTATCTATCTATCTATCTTGCAGATTTAATTTTGGGCAATTCTTCACAAACAGAACAATTGTAGCAGAACCTCTGAGTGATGAATTAGATGAACAAGCGAAAACTAGCCTGCTTGAAAGACGAATGCAAATCTTAAGTCCAGTCAAACAAAAAATTGATGAAATTCTTAACCCATCCAAAACAACTTATGATGCCTCAGTAAGTGACTCAGATATTTTAAAGTCTTTGGATATCACTGAAGAGCAATATTACTGGGCATTATCTATTTCCCCTGATTCAGACTTTGAGCTACATCTTAAAAGACCTATAGATAGCTGTTTTATTAATAACTATTTTGTTGCTGGTATGAAGGGCTTTGCAGCAAATGTCGACTTGCAACCTGTATTCAATCATTATAAATGTATAACATATGTATGCTCGTACTTTACTAAAGATGAAACTGAATGTTCACAAGCTATTATGAATGCAGCAAAAGAGGCAAAAGCTGCCAATATGAGCATTAGAGAAGGCTTGAAAAAAGTTGGTGCTGCCTTTCTATCCACCAGAGAAGTGAGCTCACAAGAATGTGTTTACCGAGCAATGCCTGAACTTTGGTTGAGGAAAATATTTCCAAGAACAGTATTTGTTAACACAAATCTCCCAGAACAGAGGATCCGGATGACTAAAACTCAGGAAGAACTTGATGATCTAGATGATAGTACAGATATATTTAAATCAAATATTGTTGAACGTTATGTCATTAGACCAACATCTATAGCTCTAGTTGATAGCATGTGCCTTGCAGAATTTGCAGCATACTATTACAAAGATTATAAACTAGACTGTGAAACACAAGATGGCCAGCCAGATGTCTTAACAGATGACATAATTGAAAACCAAAGTACAATCAGCAATAGAGTACAAGCTCTACCAAAAACAATCAAATTGCTTAACAAAAATGAGTACATGAAATGTCGAAAAGTAAAAGCTGTGTTAAGATACCATACACCAAGTAAAAAGAAACAACCAGAATTATATTTCCACCACCTACTTATGCTATATTACCCATGGCGACATGAAAATAATTTGTTGGCTTCTAACCAAACATATACATCCAAATTTTATGAAGCAGATGTTCAAAAAATTGTACAACTGAACAGATCAATATTTGAACCTGATGCAGATGCCATTAGCGAAGCATTTGACACACTTAAAGCTAACCAAGGCAACCTTGGTCAATCATTTGATGCACTTAATGATCAGGAAAATGCAGATGTACAAGATCAGATGCCAGATGATGTAAACCAAGATGAATTGTTCAACGAACAGTTACCATCACATCTTGACCCAGCACAATGTAATAATGAATCCACACCTGGAGCTATTGCAACTTATCACCAACCAACAGAAATCTCTGATGATCTATTACGTCAAAATATCAGATCACTAAACAAACAACAACGTCTTGCATATGATACATTCCTCACGTGGTGTCGCAACAAAATGAAGAACTTAAACAGTCTAAAACCAGTTGACATAGATCCAATCTATCTGTTCTTGACTGGAGGTGGTGGTGCCGGAAAAAGTCATGTCATTAAAACAATATATCATACAGCAGTTAAGACGTTCAGACACCCTCCTGTTAACCCTGAGTTACCAACTGTATTACTAATGGCACCAACTGGTGTAGCTGCAATAAATATTGATGGAACAACAATTAATACTGGTCTTGCTATTCCTAAAGAAGCTGGTGATATTGTACCACCATTGTCTGACCAAAAAAGGACACAATTAAGGTTAACATTGTCAGAGTTAAAGCTTATTGTTATAGATGAAATTTCTATGGTAGGAAACACAACGTTGCTTAATATTCATCAGAGATTAAAAGATATATTTGGTACACCAAGTTCTCTGTTATTTGCAGGAATCTCTATTATAGTCGTAGGTGATCTTTGTCAACTACCGCCAATACGTAAGAAGTTTGTTTTTGATACTTACAGAAATAATATTTATAATTTATGCCATCCATGGAGAGTATTCCAAATGATAAACTCGTAGAAATCATGAGACAAAGAAATGATAAAGCATTTATTGAACTTCTTAACAGAGTAAGAACTGCTAACCAGACAGAAGATGATATAAAGGTAATTCAATCAAGATCAGTATCCCCAGACGACCCTAATTACCCATCACATGCACTCCATATTTGGGCAGAGAACTCACCAGTTGACAAACACAATAATGAGAAATTAGAACAACTTGCTGGACCATTGTTTGTTCTAAAAGCTAAAGACCAATTCCCACCCAATGTGAAGAAACAAGATATTGATAAAGTTCTTGCAAGGAAACGTTCTGAAACAGGTGGACTTGATTTAGTAATTCACATCAAGGAAGGTGCCAGAGTGATGTTGACAAGCAATATTAACATTGCAGATAGACTTATCAATGGACAAATGGGAACTGTGTTTAAAGTTGATGTCAATCCAACTAACCAGAAACCAACCATTCTTTACATTAAATTTGATTATCCAAATGCTGGTAAAAATCTTCTGAACACTACTAGCAACCTGTTGGCAAGAGAACATCAAGTTGTCCCAATTGAGCCTGTTTTGGTCAAGATCAAAATAAGACCAGGTAAACCATCATCCCCAGAAATACAGAGAGTACAATTTCCTGTGACACTAGCTTGGGCTTGTACTGTACATAAAGTTCAAGGTCTAACACTTGATGAAGTGGTAGTCAGCATGGAGTTAGTAAAACAGAGATCGTTTAACTATGGACAAATTTATGTTGCCTTAAGCAGAGCAACTTCGTTACAAGGTCTGCATATTTTAGGAGAAATTGATAGCAAACATGTCAAAACAAACCCAAAGGTTCTTGAAGAATATGAAAGATTAAGGAAAGAATGTATTGTTAGTCATCCAACCACTACTTTGCAACATGATAGTAATGCTGTCACCATAACACTTTTAAATATCAGATCTCTTAAAAAACATTGCATTGACATTAAAAGTGACCCAAGACTTTTTGCTAGTGATGTTATAGCCTTAACAGAAACTCAATTGCTCTCCTCTGACTCTGGCGACGAAATTATTGATACACTTAGACCCTTTAAACTGTACCGCCAAGACCATGTCACTGATAAATATTCAAGTATGGCAATCTGTACACAAAATACTGTAGATGTTAGAGATTTTGAATATTTTCCTTCACTAAATGCAATCAAATATGAACTGGTTAACAACATGCCCAATGGAACACAAAATATTCTTCTATCTTCTCTATCGAAAACAGAACTGTAATGTCTCACAATACATAGAATGTTTGAGATACATACTTACAACTACTACTGTTGATATTGTTCTTGGTGATTTTAATATTAACTACTTCAATGATAAACAAATTGAACATCTTAAATTAATAATGGATTCTTTAAATTATATTCAAATTGTAACAAAGCCAACATTTGTATCTTCTGGAAGTTTATTAGATCATGTTTATATCAGATCAACAACAATTGAAATAATTGAAAATGATGTCCTTAGTGTTTATTATTCAGATCATGATGCTGTGAGAGCCAAACTTATAGTTATCTAAACATGACATCCTATTATACTATATAATTATAATATAGCTATTGTGACATATATAATGGAAAATGTGAAACAGATGATTAAACTTCAAAATGTTACCATATTTAGACTTCCCCTGCCTTAACCATCATAGTCATCTAATGCCATTATAGAAATAAAATGCCATAACATGTATACAATTAGCAACCATCATCACTATAAGGTGACTCATATTTGACTGATATTTATACTCTTCACCTAGTAGCTCAGGCTATAAAGTTAACTAAACATTTGCATGACCAGAAACAATGCACCATGTGCATATGTGTCAGTCCTGAAAAGGACTGATCCCACATACATGGACATGCCTGACCCATGGGACAAGTGACAACACATGGTAAGTATGCTGTGTGGTTATCATTATGTCATGTCATTACTTATGGCCTGGCAGAGTCCGCTATTACCATGTTTCATAAATTGACTGTCATTTAATATAATACTAATTATAATCTCATTTTCCATGTCTTTACAGATAACATCAAATCAATAAGTTTACTAGCTGCAGAACTTCTCACAGAGAAAATAGTGTTATTAATAAATATACACTATCATATAGCACCCATCAAAAGAAAACACATAATATGAAGGATACTATTCAAACTAAGCATCTTCTACCATTCCACCATTCAAATGTACAATTTTACGGACGGTTAAACATGGGTGCTGCTTGGAAACTACGTCGTGATGAACAGTTTTCCTATCCATTCAAAGTAAACATTTTGGTTCCACCGTGCTTAATATGGTCCAGTCTGGTACACAAACTATCAATACCCGGTACCTTACTACAACATGGTCAGTGTCAAAATGGCAACGGGTGCAGTGATCATATGGAAAATATCAACATCACCTGAGCTAAAACAAGTTACAACCATCAGAACACTATCATAAAACAGTCTTATTTGTATACCTGTACTATAATCAGACTGTATGAATTGCTGCCTTGATGCTCGAGAATTATGATGCGCTATATTCATTGTTCATTCAAACCATGAAACATTCCTGCTTCACTTCTGGTAATGATACGTACCTTAATTGTTACAACAGGACTAAGCACTATTATTAGTGTCATTATGGCAACGTGTTATGCAGTGACTATATATGGTATTATTAACCTGGGCACCTAAACTACAGCAATCAAATCACTATCATAAAATAGTCAACACTTATTTTCACAATGGTTGAATGCGAATGTCCATCAATTTGGATTTTATGATA